>NC_140602.1:67425451-67430451 GCF_057381915.1 Diplotaxodon limnothrissa
ACCAGGTGTGTCTGCAAAACACAGTTTTTCATCTGCCATTCCGGACAGTCAGGTAGCTCTGTGTAGCTCTTGACGTCCAGCCGTCTGTGTTTAGAGCAACAGCGGGTGCTGCTGACACTGCCATCTCTAATTTGGCTTTTGTCTCCTTGTACATAGCAGGAACTGCGGTATCAGTGAAATAGGTTTGTGAAGGAATACTGTAACGGGGCTCAAGTACTCTCAGCATTTCCTGAAACCCGGTGTTTTCTACAACAGAAAAGGGTCACATGTCGACAGCAATAAAAGTAGCAATTGCCCTGTCGATCTTTTTTGCCCTCTTAGAATCATGTGCTAACGGCTGTCTAAATGACTCGGGTAAAGTTTGTAGCATGCGTGCTTGCTGTTGTTTTTGTCTGCTTCTGCACTAGGGTGATGTCGGCTTAAATGTGCATTCATATTTGTTGTGTTCCCACCGATGTAATTAACCATGGAGTGGCACATCCGACATAACTTCACATGAAAGCCAAAATAGTTCCAAAAGCCAGATTTCAATGACGGTGGAGGAGGTTCAACTTCGGGTGGCATTGAGGCAGTTGCCATGTTGCAACGAGCTTAACTTCTGTCTTGCTAGCTTGAGTGCATGCATGTGGGCAGCGCTCAGTGGATCTGTGCTCGACAATGCAGCCTAGGCGGAGTAGTCGAACGCAGATCCACTGAGCGCTCAACACAGACAGCATCGTCAGAAGAAAAGTTGATAAAATAAATATAAAATTTTGTATCATTCAATACATATGCGTACCGAACCGAAAGTACTGTACCGAATGGTTCAATATCGATACATTTATCGTTGCACCCCTAAAATATATACACACACATAACATATGTGTGTATATATACTAGAGATGGCACGATACCACTTTTTTATGTCCGATACCGATACCGATATCATAAATTTGGATATCTGCCGATACCGATATGAATCCGATATAGTGTTTTTTAATCAACAAAACTGTTTTTTTTTTAAATATCTTGCTGCATTTTGTATAAGTTCATACTCAAGTTTAAAACAACAACTACACTAAAGCTATTCTGTTATACCTGTATGCAAAAAAAAAAAAAAAATTCATAGTTCAGCAATACTGATCAATCTAATAAACTTAAACCTACACCATCCTCCCTATTCTGGTATTTTAAAGAGTACTTAGCGTAAATATTAAGAAACCTAACTAATAGGGTTCCAACTCCCAGCAACAACAAAAATAAATAAATAAAAAATAGGGAACCACCCATCACGCTCCACCTCATGATGCTTAATCTACGTAATCAACCTTAATTTGATGCAGTGTGAAAAAAAAATGCACAGAAATCAATTATTTTTCAAGAAATATTAAATAGATTCAACATCTTTCTTCAACAAAATTGCAGACTGCACAGATGGTACCTTCCCAAAGGAAAAAGTACTATAGCTTACTAGGGTGTGTATATATATATATATATATATTAGACTTAATAGTCACTATATACAGTAATTGACTTCTATTCATTTTACATCAAATTAAAACTTTGGGTGTAAGATTCAGATAATTATTTATTAAAAGCTCGACATTTTAAATGAGAATAAGAAAGAAAAGTATGTCTTTGTGCCCCCTTTTCCCTGTTAATGCCCTATCGGCCCCCCTGGCTAAACTTTGCTAGCTCCGCCCCTGCACAGTTACCAGCCGTCATGCTATCCAGACCACCGACAGGTCCCGCATGCCACAGCCGCTCTATCACGTGATGCATACTGCTCCGACGTGCTAACGTTCTGAGGCGAGTTACGGCGTGTTGCAAGTTTTGTGAGGTGCTTTCGTGATATTTAATGACATGGGCGCACCGGTACGCCTAACTTTAAAAATTTAGGCTTACCGGCACAAAAGTTAGGTGCACTCCAATTTTTCAACCGCATCGCTTAACACCTGAGTTTTACATGTGCACTTTCTTTGGGGGGGAAGTCCATACAGACAATATTCATTTCTAAATTATTAACTAACAAACTTGTGCTTAAAGTGCTCAATATTGTAGAAAATGTTAAACGTAATCATCATCTTGGCCTCCTCTGACGACCTGTTTGCTGCTGTCTGTTGCTGAAAGGCAGTGGGGAGAGGGGACACTCGGGCAGTGCATTTATTGCAGCATATTGTTAGGATGCCTGGGTCGTTGACCCAGGGTTTTTGAGTTTATTATATTATTTATAATTTCTAGTCTTTGGTTTCTTTGAGTTCTGTCTTATGGTTTATGTCTCTGTCTTCTCTAGTTGCTCTGTCTCCCCTGTCAGCTGTATCCCCTTGTCTAGTTCGCGTCTCTGTGTATCCTTAGTTGCTATATCCCCGTGTCCAGTCAGTGTCTGTGTCTGCCCTGGTCCCACATCTCTGTTCCCTCTGTTGCAGTGCATGCGAGTCTGTGTCTTTAGTTCAGTCTGTGTTGTGTTTCCTGTTTTACTTTGAAGGTCTCTGTCTTATCTCAGTGTGTTCAGGTTACGCTTCCTTGTCTCGTCAGTTCTGATTTGCCCCAGCTGTGTTTCCCCTCCTGTTGTCCATTCCCTGATTGCTCCCTCTATGTATTTAAGCCCTGTGTTTCAGTTTGTCATTGTTGCGATCTACTCTTATCTACCCTCACTTATGCTGTGTGTTTTGGTTTTTCCCTGCCTGCGTTAATGTTTGTACTTTGGAGGTTTGTTACTTTGAGTTCAGCATTAAAGCTGTTTTTTTGAGTTCACGTCTGTCTCCGGAGTCTGCACTTTGGGTCCTTCTCCTGCCTGCACACAGCCGTCACATAACACATATAATGTGTTTCCTGGATACACTGTGCTTTTTCAGCATTCAAAGATTGATGGCACCGTGTCAGAGCACTGGCTATGAATTTCAGACAGATCAGGCTCACTAGGGCTGGGTATCATCACTGATTTCTACAATCCATTCGATTCCAGTTCTCAAAGTCCTGATTTGATTCAATTTAGCCTCAGACAGTCAGAAATATTATAATTCTGATCATTTATCAGTATTGATACATGAGACTTCATCAGAATTGTGAACATCACAGCAGATACCTTTGTGTGAAAGTAACTGAGAATAAAACACAGAAAAACATGAAGGAGATTTTCCTGGTCTGGCTTTTTATAGCAGATAACCTTAAAAATATTCTGCAATATTCTGCAATTTTGCACAATTTTAATAAGTTTAAATTTCTTCAGTATTGAACAGCAGAAATTAGGCTTTCTTGTCCGAGGACATTTAAGTGAAAAAAGAAAAAGACAGCGCTGTAAACAACGGTAGACTGGTGGGTAATAAGCGAATGAATAATGCAGAAAACAGAGATTTGAGACGGGAAACTGTTCCTGAAGTACACACAGAGAGAGAGAGCTGTGCAGGAAGTGTGATTTTTATCGTGGTGGAAGCAAAACAGCAAAAGTCAGAGGGAATTCATGACGACATTTATCAAATGTGAAGCACAGTTTGCTGCTTCTTTTGCTGCTGGCTCGGCGAATTTTGGTTGGAGAGACAAAACCTGCAGCTCAGAATCAGCACAAAAAAGACGTAAACACAGAGCGGACCCGACGCATCAGAATCGCTAAGCTCCGACAGCGTGTCCGTGTACGGGCCGTCGGGTGAGAAAGTAGTTTAATCTGCACTGGTCACTCCACTTTATTGTCATTGATATTTATATTTAAAAGTGCAATACTGTAATTTTCTGCTGCTCATTCCTGTGCAATATCCCATCTGCCCTCCCGTCATATTTCTTTTCAAGATTTTCTTATTTAATCACTAGTGTACATATATTTATATTTATAGATACATATATATTTAGTAATCTTTTCTCTTTTACCATGTCTCTCTAATATTTTGCTCCTTACTATTTTTCTATTTTCTTTATTATTTTATTTTCTTTTATTATATTTTCTCCTACTGTACCATGCTGCTGAGTGACTGCTGCTCGTCAAACACATTTCATTGCAATGTTGACCCTGTGCTAACTTGCATATGACAAATAAAACTGAAAACTGAAACTGAGAGACAAAGCTGATTCTGATGCGTCGGGTCCACTCTGTGTTTACGTCTTTGTGTGGATTCGTTAATGAATTGATATCGCTTTATTCAAGCTACTCACCTCTCTCTTCCACCTGCACTTTCAACTGGACCACGGCCAATCAGAGGTCCCGCCCCTGACTATCTCTGATTGGTTTAGTCCATGATAGGGGCATAATGTGTGTCTGTTGTTGACCACACGGAGAGTTGCAGAGATATTTAAGTTGGTCGCACAGGTGCGACCAAATATTTATTTTTAGTCGCACCACTGAAAAATTTGGTCGCATATGTGACCAAATTGTTCGCACTCTAGAGCCCTGATATATATATATATATATATATATATATATATATCCATCCATCCAACCATTCGCTACCGCTTATCCTTTTCAGGGTCGCGGGGGGCGCTGGAGCCTATCCCAGCTGTCATAGGGCAAGAGGCGGGGTACACCCTGGACAGGTCGCCAGTCTGTCGCAGGGCTAACACATAGGGACAGACAACCATTCACTCGCACACTGTATATATATATATATATATATATATATACACACACACACACACACACACACACACACACACACATATATATATATATATATATATATATATATATATATATATATATATATATGTGTGTGTGTGTGTGTATATATATATATATATATATATATATATATATATATATATATATATATATATGTATGTGTGTGTGTGTGTGTGTGTGTGTGTGTGTGTATATATATATATATATATATATATATATATATATATATATATAAAAAAAAACACCCAGCACGCCCCTGCGGGCGGTTTATCCTTCAAGCTCGGGTCCTCTACCAGAGGCCTGGGAGCTTGAGGGTCCTGCGCAGTATCTTAGCTGTTCCCAGGACTGCGCTCTTCTGGACAGAGATCTCCGATGTTGTTCCTGGGATCTGCTGGAGCCACTCGCCTAGCTTGGG